>NC_057812.1:683892683-683899575 GCF_018294505.1 Triticum aestivum | reverse complement strand
CCTCAGCCACAAAAGGTTTTAACCCAAAATAAATTAGTTTTGTGTTTTATAAAATACCAAAGGCATTTAAAAAATGTTTTTGCTACCGTTTAAATCATTTTAGTGCATTTATACATTATATAAAAATGTGGATTATTCATCATAGTCATCTGTGCAATAACTGACACAACCCGGACATTTTGGTTTTTAATATTTGAAAACTTTTGATGTTTGCCTAATTTTGAATTTGAATTAGAATCGTTTTCGAACTAACGCAAGATTAGCATCAGTAATCAAGGTGACGTGGCATCATTAGTAGATGGTTGATGTAGCTTAATTATCCGGGCGTCACAATTCTCCTCCACTACAAGAAATCTCGTCCCGAGATTTAAGAGGGGAAAAAGGGGGGAAGGTTTGGTAACGAATATAGCGGGTCTTCTCATCCTGGCTTGCTCTTCTCGAAGAGGTCAATCCAATATATTGATGCCTTCATACTTCTGCTTCAGGTCAAAATGATGAAGTCGTCATCCTTTCTTCGGGATCTTCATCGTACTTACGAAAAGGATATGGGGGAAGACTCGGGAAGGGCGGGCCTTACCAGGTTGACTATCTGGTACCTAACTCAGGGAATGGGGTAGGAAGTAACTCTCGAATTGAACTTAAGAAAATATCGAGAGTAAAGTAAGAAGGTACCATGAAAAGTTTCAAACGGATAGGCCATTGTTCGATGTCTGAAACAACATGCGAAAGGGGTCCAGAGCAATGAGATTGAGTATTGCGTCTGCTACCAAAATAGATCACTTGGGATGGTGGCCCGTGAATTACATACGAGGCCGCACGCGAGGAACAACCTTGGGAAGAGGGGGTGCAGGAGAGTCAGGTTTCGATCCTGTGGAACTGTGGGTTATGGGCCCACCATGTGGTTGAAAGTAGGAAGGGGGCCGACATTTTGCACGGTCATGATAGTAAGGCGTGTCAAAGGGTAGCCTGCCAGATATGTCGGCAACAACATCGATACCAAGGGCGAGGGGCGAAGAGAACCATTTCCTGCTCGTTGAACGAGGCGGACCAATAGGCAAAGTTCTCATCCATCAGTGGTTACCGGAATGTCATCAACAATAGCAACAGGGTCTTTCTGACACGGTTGTACACCAAGGTGTTTTACATATAGATCACAAGAAGGGTTAAGCAAACCAATGGAAAGTAAAATATGATTATCATATTAAACAGAACAATGGAAAGGAAAATGTGTTTAAACACATATTTCAGGGATATATCCTTCCCAAGGACAAGCAGAGCATGATATCCGTGGCAGGATATAATGTAGAAAACTCTTTAGGTAAGGGGGGAGGAATCTCATGATATTACCCATACAACGGTGTTAGGATAAATGATAAATAAAATTTAGCATCGTGCTTCAAATGTTCCTGTTGAAAATCGGAGTACCATTGACATGCTTCGAGATAGCATTGACATGGTCTTCAGGTGAAGATCAGACTTTGGAAACACAAAGGATCCATCAGGAATAACTTGTAGAATAAGTCTTACAATTTCCTCATGGATGAACGGATAACCTTGCTGAAAAGGAATCTATAATGATAGGTCCTCCAGCCGGGGGGGGGGGTGCTAGGCATGACATCAGGTTACCGGGACACCAAAGGATCAACATCATAACTCTCGGAAAGTTGTCCCAACCATCATATCTGACCGAGATTCATATCCAATTGGTGTCATGATACCTCAAACTCAGGGGGTCCGAGAGGAAAAGGTGCAACACAAACTGACAAAATGACATTGCAAGATTCTCGAGAAATGAACTATGGGAGCGGGTTTCTGAAGCAATAGTTCATCATTAAACCAAGGAGGGGATGAGAAGGTGGCTGATGGGCTCAGCGACAATTCATCGAGAATTCCAAACGGATGGATTTCCACGATAATGTGAACAAGAAGATGAAATTTGTTGGATCAAATGATATAATGGGATTTGCTCGAGGAAAACATACATAATTAAACATTGGTTGAACGGTGCACCCGAAATATGGGTTGGGTTGCACGGCCAATGTTAGAATGGTGATTCAATTATCGAAAGACTTAGAATGAACTATCGCCCATTCACTTCAAAGCAATAGGGTTGCTAGAAGTTTTGAATTCACACGTCATAGCTCAATTGTCGGTATTCCGGTTGAAAACAATACGGGGACCAAGGAATGAACGAAGATGGCAAGAAGTATTATGATATCAAGAATTCTTAAGAGGTGGTGAAATTCTCACCACATTCTTGACAAAAAGAGATGGTAATACTTCCGAGGTAAGGAAGATCAACTGCTGGGTAGCAGGGATCTCAAGGTTTACACAAAACACGAACAAGTTGTGTTGGACGGAAGGCAATAAAGTGGTCGATGAGAACATGAATCATCGAGGGGCAAGGATGGTATTACCCATCATGAATTCATTTGAATTCCTGGAAGAGCTCATAAGGTTGATGATGATCACGACACAATTGTCGAGAGATTTCATGCAGATGTAATCAATTAGCGACGACATCAAGTCAAAGGAATGGTGAAGCAAGAGGTTATTGGATCCACAATTACGACACAAACTCGAACTCAAGCTTGTTGTTTAAGGTGAAAGGGTATGACGAGGAAAATCGACGTAAGCTTAGCTATCGTCGCAAATTGGTGCTCCGAGAATAAGTGCCGGGTTGCACAGTTAAGATCATCACGACAATGATATAGCCAAACAGGCTAGGAATGGCGTGATCGGGTACAAACTCGTACTTATAGAAGCTTACTGAAGAGTTATTGAACCGTAGAGCGGACTCGGTTCAGTTATCGGTGTCTTTGAGTGTTTAATAACTCAGAGCCCGTGAAAAATTGGAATCAGTGGGAAGGTAGCACTTGATGAAGAACTCATAAGAAGTTATGCAGTTCCAAGATAATCTCGAGATACCAGGGGGTAATACTCGATGACATATCAAAGTAGAGGTTGGACGGGGTGTATTGCTCTATAGAAGACAAGTGTTAAAACTTGCACGAGAAATGGTATTTAAAAGAGAACATGGTCGGAACCACGATTGCAAAAGGCCAAATCCCTGATATAAGATGAACTTATACCAAAGGAATAATTAATTTAAGAGAAGCTTTAATGATAAGATCTACATCGTGTCCATGGGCATGAACACAAGTTCAAGGTTGACTCCCACTTCTCCAATGCATAACCTTTCATTCACTTCTCACGTTCGATGAAGTTGCAGTGTTGAAATTTTATCTGGCGAAGCACCAGAAGAGTATGATTCGTGAAAACTTTCGGGTTCACATAGTTTAGTGAAGGCATATGTTCAACCCATAGGGGCTTCTTGGAACCATATACCAGAATCTTTAGAAATAATTAACTCAAGCTCGAAGGCAGAGCATGGTTGAGAAAGCAGAGGATACAATTTACCAAAGGCATTATGTATCAGAGGAAAGGCTCACAAGGTTATTGAATATGAAGGGCGTTGTCAGATAAAATCCAACAAAGGATCTGGTGGTCCACAAGGGATCTGACGTGAGCATTGGTACTCAACTAGAGGAAGAAGAATGCAAGGAGATCAAATTATAGAAACAACTGACTAACTCAATTGTCAAATGCCAAGGAATTATGATTTCCAAATCAAGGGATCAGAAGCAATGCTCTGATTAGGGATGGATAAGTTGAATAGCCTTAGGGTACAATCAATGACAATTGGATTGGTCGAGAACCAATTCTAGTTAAAAGAATGGCAGCTCAGTCGGAAAGGTAATTTATAAGGATCAATGATGTTTGCGGGTATTCGCAAACATATTGAGTCAACAGACTCAAAATGATAATGACAAGGAATGTCAATAAGGCCATGAGACTTATGGGACTAACCATAATGCAAGCAAGCAAGAATTTCAAGAGGAATAGGCTGCTCGGGATTTTCGGAAGATCGAATGGCATTTCGAAGACTTTTGTGAAATACATGAATCAACTGGGGATGAGTGGATACTCGATAAGTGCGAGAAATTATTTGAAGGGGTATTCATGTGGCAAAGAACTGCTAGGCAGTAGGCACAAAGTATTCTCGGAACAATAGAGAAAACTTCGGGGTATCTTGTAATAACAAGATCAATGGGGGATGATCGTATGAATGGCAAGTGTAAGTAGTTTTCCATACGGATTTAACGGTGGTCGAGAATAGCAAAAGTGATGGGCACAAAGTCTCGAGAGAATATCAAAGATTATCTCCGAAATCTTCTGGTGCAGTCGGTGATCATCCGGACTGAAGGGCCCCTCCGGTAGAAAGTATTTTCGAGAACCTAAAAGTTAGAATTCAGTAAAAAAATCGTTTAACCCGAATAGAAGAGAGTTCAGAATCCCAGAGTAAAGGTCGAGGAGTAAAGATCCTAATACCACCCGATGGCGACGTGGGCCCGTAAGGCACACAGCCAAGTTAGTAAAAGTTTTTGCAATGTCTAGACTCGACTTCGGCCAAGGAGTGTGGAAGGGGGATTCCTACAGGCAGTCGGCTCTGATACCAACTTGTGACGCCCCCGATTCAATCGTACACTAATCATGCACGCAAACGTGTACGATCAAGATCAGGGACTCACGGAAAGATATCACAACACAACTCTAAAAACATAAATAAGTCATACAAGCATCATAATACAAGCCAGGGGCCTCGAGGGCTCGAATACAAGTGCTCGATCATAGACGAGTCAGCGGAAGCAATAATATCTGAGTACAGACATAAGTTAAACAAGTTTGCCTTAAGAAGGCTAGCACAAACTGGGATACAGATCGAAAGAGGCGCAGGCCTCCTGCCTGGGATCCTCCTAAACTACTCCTGGTCGTCGTCAGCGGGCTGCACGTAGTAGTAGGCACCTCCGGGGTAGTAGTCGTCGTCGACGGTGGCGTCTGGCTCCAGGGCTCCAGCATCTGGTTGCGACAACCAGGTAGAAGGGAAAGGGGGAAAAGAGGGAGAAAAGCAACCGTGAGTACTCATCCAAAGTACTCGCAAGCAAGGAGCTACACTACATATGCATGGGTATATGTGTAAAGGGCCATATCGGTGGACTGAACTGCAGAATGCCAGAATAAGAGGGGGATAGCTATTCCTGTCGAAGACTACGCTTCTGGCAGCCTCCGTCTTGCAGCATGTAGAAGAGAGTAGATTGAAGTCCTCCAAGTAGCATCTCCAAGTAGCAACTCCAAGTAGCAACTCCAAGAAGCATCGCATAGCATAATCCTACCCGGCGATCCTCTCCTCGTCGCCCTATAGAAAAGCGATCACCGGGTTGTCTGTGGAAGTTGGAAGGGTGTGCTTTATTAAGTATCCGGTTCTAGTTGTCATAAGGTCAAGGTACAACTCCAAGTCGTCCTGTTACCGAAGATCACGGCTATTCGAATAGATTAACTTCCCTGCAGGGGTGCACCAACTTACCCAACACGCTTGATCCCATTTGGCCGGACACACTTTCCTGGGTCATGCCCGGCCGCGGAAGATCAACACGTCGCAGCCCCACCTAGGCACAACAGAGAGGCCAGCACGCCAGTCTAAACCTAAGCGCACAGGGGTCTGGGCCCATTGCCCAATGCACACCTGCATGTTGCGTGGGCGGCCGGAAGCAGACCTAGCCTAGCAGGCGTTCCAGTCCAATCCGGCGCGCGCCGCTCCGTCGCTGACGTCTGAAGTGCTTCGGCTGATACCACGACGTCGGGATACCCATAACTACTCCCGCGTAGATGGTTAGTGCGTATAAGCTCGTAGCCAACTCAGATCAAATACCAAGATCTCGTTAAGCGTGTTAAGTATCCGCGAACGCCGAACAGGGCCAGGCCCACCTATCTCCTAGGTGGTCTCAACCTGCCCTGTCGCTCCGCCACCAAGTAACAGTCAGGGGCCGTCGGGAACCCAGGCCCACCTCTACCGGGATGGAGCCACCTGCCCCTTCAGCCCCCAACTCCGAACAATATCACAGGTAATGTAACAGTGTAAAGTATATAGTATATGCCCGTGATCACCTCCCGAAGTGATCACAGCCCAGTAGTATAGCATGGCAGACGGACAAGAGTGTAGGGCCACTGATGGAACACTAGCATCCTATACTAAGCATTTAGGATTGCGGGTAAGGTATCAATGACTGTAGCAGCAATGACAGGCTATGCATCAGAATAGGATTAACGGAAAGCTGTAACATGCTACACTACTCTAATGCAAGCAGTATAGAGAAGAGTAGGCGATATCTGGTGATCAAAGGGGGGGCTTGCCTGGTTGCTCTGGCAAGAGAGAGGGGTCGTCAACTCCGTAGTCAAACTGGTCAGCAGCAGCGTCGGTCTCATAGTCTACCGGAGAGGAGAGGGGGAAGAAATAATGAATACAGAGCAAACAAAGCATCACAAAATATAAC
Organism: Triticum aestivum; assembly: GCF_018294505.1. Lineage (NCBI taxonomy): Eukaryota > Viridiplantae > Streptophyta > Magnoliopsida > Poales > Poaceae > Triticum > Triticum aestivum. Next base: position 683,893,183 of record NC_057812.1, on the reverse strand, counting down.
AAGGCAATACGCGGTGTTCGGTGTGCCCTAACGCAGTAGTAGGTGATACCGGTGAAGGGGGGAAAACATCCGGAAAAGTATTCCCGGTGTTTCGTGTTTTCTGACAGATGAACCGGAGGGGGAAAGTTGCGGGTTTGATATGTTAGGGGTGTGTGGTGGACGAACGGGCTACGTATCCGGGTTCATCTCGTCGTTCTGAGCAACTTTCATGTTGAAAATATTTTAATCCGAGTTACGGATTAAAAGATATGGTTTTTTAAAGATTTTATTAATTTCTGGAATTTAATCAATTAATTATTAAATTCGAAAAATGTAATTATGACGTCAGCATGATGCCATGCTGACGTCAGCAGTCAAAAGGGTTGACTAGGTCAACCCTGACATGTGGGTCCCGTTCGTCATACACTGTTAACTAATTATCTTAGTTAAGTTTAATTAACAGTAGTTAATTAGGTTAATTAGTCATTAGGTTTAATTAATCAGGATTAATTAAATTAATT
>NC_057812.1:683887444-683891188 GCF_018294505.1 Triticum aestivum | reverse complement strand
TTTTTCTTATTATATTTATTTTCTGTTTTAAATTTTAGACCCACATTATTTTTACTTAGTAAAATATGACAACAACTCCTAAAATAACGTTTCAAAATAACCCTCAGCCACAAAAGGTTTTAACCCAAAATAAATTAGTTTTGTGTTTTATAAAATACCAAAGGCATTTAAAAAATGTTTTTGCTACCGTTTAAATCATTTTAGTGCATTTATACATTATATAAAAATGTGGATTATTCATCATAGTCATCTGTGCAATAACTGACACAACCCGGACATTTTGGTTTTTAATATTTGAAAACTTTTGATGTTTGCCTAATTTTGAATTTGAATTAGAATCGGTTTCGAACTAACGCAAGATTAGCATCAGTAATCAAGGTGACGTGGCATCATTAGTAGATGGTTGCTGTAGCTTAATTATCCGGGCGTCACAGACAAGGAACACGATGTTTTACCCAGGTTCGGGCCCTCTTGATGGAGGTAAAACCCTACGTCCTGCTTGATTAATATTGATGATATGGGTAGTACAAGAGTAGATCTACCACGAGATCAAGGAGGCTAAACCCTAAAAGCTAGCCTATGGTATGATTGTTGTATGATGAAGTTGTCCTACGGACTAAAACCCTACGGTTTATATAGACACCGGAGAGGGTTAGGGTTACACAAAGTCGGTTACAATGGTAGGAGATCTAAATATCCGCATCGCCAAGCTTGCCTTCCACGTCATGGAAAGTCCCATCCGGACACGGGACGAAGTCTTCAATCTTGTATCTTCATAGTCCTGGAGTCCGGCTGAAGGTATAGTCCGGCTACTCGGACACCCCCTAATCCAGGACTCCCTCAGGCAGCAAGACAACCACCACGGCTCGGGCGGGCGAGAAGACGAAGAATCTCCAGGACATGATCACGACGGTGATGCTGTACACAGTCATCATGTAGAAGATGCCGGACATGATGATGACGAAGATGCCAGAGCAGACGAAGGGCATGATCATGAAGATCTAGATGCCGGAGGAGCAGACGACGATGGACCATCGATGGGCTGGGTGCAGGACCCTCATATTCAAGAGCTGCTTCTCAAGCAGACGGATAACGCAAGAGCTGCCGCCCGAGAGAAAGCCAAGCTGGATCAACTAGAGATAGACGCAGTTACTCCATTGTATGAAGGATGCAGACCCGAGGATACCCGCCTGAAAGTAACACTCATGGCTTTGGAGATGAAGGTAAAACACAAAATGACCGACGCATGCTTCGACGAGAACATGTCATTCTGGCACGAACGTCTTCCCAAGGGGAACAAGTGCCCGACCAGTTTCGAGGAGGCGAAGAAAGTCGTGTGTCCTCTGGATTTACCGCACATGAAATACCATGTGTGCATGAACAATTGCATCATTTATCGGGGCGAGCACGCGGAGTCTACCATATGTCCGGTGTGCGGCGTCACACGATACAAGAAGAGGAAGAAAGCTCCTCGAAAAGTAGTGTGGTACTTTCCGATCACTCCTCGTCTGCAACGGTATTTTGCGGACCCTAAGGTAGAAAAGCTCCTGCGTTGGCATGCGGATAGGGAGGAGAAGAAGCAAGAAGATGACGAGGTCTGTTTTCTGGGACTTGCCGTGCTGGAAGATCCACCATGTGCCTCACAGCCTTGATGCCATGCATATCACGAAGAACGTGTGTGAGAGTCTGCTTGGTACCCTGCTCAACATGCCAGAGAGGACCAAAGATGGGCCGAAAGCAAGGGCAGACTTGAAATCAATGGGCATCAGGAAGGAGCTTCACGCTAATGATGATGATGATGATGATGAGGCGAAGCAGGACACAGAAAGTCGTCGCAAAGGCAAAAAGGCCAAGAAGACCGGAAATGACTACCCTCCCGCGTGCTTCACTCTAAGTCAGGAGGAGATCGAGCAGTTTTTCACCTGCCTCGTAGGAGTAAAACTTCCTTACGGTTACGCGGGGAAGATAAGCAGATACCTAGACCGAGCGAAGCAGAAGTTCAGCGGGATGAAGTCTCACGACTGTCACGTGCTGATGACGCGGATACTTCCAGTTGCAATCCGTGGGATCATGGACGCGCACGTCCGTGAAACGCTATTTGGCCTATGCAAATTTTTCGACGTCATCTCTCGGAAGTCGGTTGGCGTGAGGCAACTCAGAAGGCTACAGGAAGAGATCATGGTGATACTATGCGAGCTTGAGATGTACTTCCCGCCCGCATTCTTCGATGTTATGATGCATCTGCTGGTCCATATCGTGGAGGATATCATCCAACTCGGGCCGACGTTCCTGCACAGCATGATGCCGTTCGAAAGGATGAATGGTGTCATCAAAGGATACGTTCGCAACATGTCACGTCCAGAGCGAAGTATAGCCAGGGGCTTTCTGACCGAAGAGTGCATCTCCTACTACACGAATTATCTAGGCATCGAGAACCCCGTTGGTCTGCCCGTCAACAGGCACCTCGGCAGGCTCGCTGGATGGGGTCACCGTGAGGGTCGCCGCGAAATGCATGTCGACTTCGAGGGTCGACTCGCCGACTTTGAAAGAGCAAACCTAGTCGCGCTACAACACATAGACGTGGTCGATCCTTGGGTGGTAGAGCACAAAACCTTTATTGAGAAGACGTACAATGACCGAGGCCAACAGAGGACGGACGGAGATATAATCAAAGAGCACAACTCATGTTTCACGCGTTGGTTCAAGCAGAAGCTTCTGTCGTACCCTTTACATGAGGATTCTTCTGCGGAAGAACAACTCATATTCGCCTTGTCATAGGGCGTCGAGCACAACCTGATGACCTATGAGGCGTACGATATCAAAGGCTACACATTCTACACCGAGGACAAGGACATGAAGAGCGATGGTTATCAGAACTCCGGGGTAATGATGGAAGCCTACACCGGTAACGACAAGGACAGATACTACAGAAGGATCGAGGAGATCTGGGAGCTGAGCTACGCTGGAGAGAAGGTCCCGATGTTCCGTGTCAGATGGGCCAAGAGCGTCCTAAAAGAAGACCGGTATTTCACCACCATGGTTGTACCCAAAGCCAAATCCAAGACCGCGGGCACAAACGTCACCGCAAAAAATGAGCCATGGGTACTGGCTTCCCAAGTGGACCAATGCTTCTTCATTACCGACCCGTCAAAGCCCAGTCGTGTTGTCATGAGGAGAGGCAAAAGGAAGATCATCAGAATGGATGGAGTAGCCAATGAGCAAGACTTCGACAAGTACGGCGACCCGAAGATCGAACATGACGACGACAATGAAGTAGCAGCATACACCACAAGAAGAAGCAGGACCACCCTACCTAAAGGACGTCCGTTCCACAGAAGAACTCCATTTGCGAAAAAGAAGGGCAAGAAGATTATGAACAGATAGCTAGCTAAGATCGACTGTATTTAAATCGTAGTCTTCATTTCTCGGTTGTATTTCATGGGCACTTTTTGATATCATGAATATTTTTAAATTTCATGGGCACTTTTTGAATTCATGAATATTTTTTCAAATTTGATGATATTTTTTCATATTCAATATGATAAAATATTGAATATTCATGAGGACACTCGATCTCAACCCCCCTCCATCTCGATCTCGATTCCCCCTCCATCTCGATCTCGATGCCCCTTTATCTCGATCGCTATCCCCCTCCATCTCGGTCTCGATCCCACCCGCACCCTCCCCCGCTAGCTCCACCGCCGTCGACAACCCACCGCACCCTCCCCCGCTCCACCGCCGCCG
>NC_057812.1:683876903-683886930 GCF_018294505.1 Triticum aestivum | reverse complement strand
CACACCCACCCACCCCCTCCCTCGCCTTCCCAGCCCTCGAAACCCTAGAAACCCGTGACGCTCCACCGTGCCTTCTCCGCTCGAGCTCCACCGTGCGAGGCGACAGACAAGGCGGCGGGCAGAATCTGCTTCAACACCGGGCCGGCGAGCCGCGGAACTAGGGCGCGACGGCGCTCGACCCCTCCACCCCCCTCCACCTCTTCTTCCTCGGGTCGCCGCTGTCTTCCTCAACTCCGGCCACCTTTGTTGCTACTAAGCTGTCGCAGGGCCTCCTTGCGCCTCCCCGGTGAGCTCCGCCTCCTCTCCCCTCTTCCTTCTCGCAAACACTCTGTTTGTCCAGCAAATCGGCGATGGACAGAAGCAGCGGTGGTGCCGGAGTTGAGTTCAGTTAGTAGAACTAGCGCTAGTTCCTTCCGTGATCCTGTAGGCCGAGGGGTGGGTCTCTGGTGAAGCTAGAATTGCAGAAGCTTTCACCCGAGTTAGCCTGAATGTGATGTGGTTGATGTTGAGATGTCTCCTCTATGTAGTGTGTAGGTTGTTCTACTTTTAGGTACCGTGGGCTGTGAAGTGAACTTGTCGGGTTTAACCATCTGACCTCTTATGTATATATTAGTATCTAAGATCAGCAGACATTAGTCAATTTGTGCGCCTGGTTAGTGACTTGTGGAGTTGGCCCGGTTAATGCTTTGCTCTGTGATGCAAGATGTTAGGCTCTGGCACTTTACAGAGTTTCTTTGTGAAATCCCTAACTGTGAGTCTTGCTAGTGATCTAATTGTGATAATCCTGCTCACATCCCCACTTGCAGCAGAGGCAGGCAATGCCTCTATATGCTCCGTTTTACTGCCTAGCTAGAGCACAAACCTAGCCCCAGTTGTGTATTCCCAATTGCTAGTGGTCTAACTGATGTTTCCCTAGTTGGGTGAGACTGACTTGGCTCTTTCTTGGAGGATACAGATCAAACAAGTGTTGTCAGTTTTTGTTTGAACTTCAAAGAGTGTTGTGACTTGGCTCTTAAACAAAAGAGTGTTGTCAGTTTTTGTTTGAACTTTGTTTGACTGGAGGAAATTACTCTTAAATGCTAGTCCTATTCTGGTGGAGATTTTTCTTGTCCTGAGTTACACTGAAGATATTTTTCTGATAATATTATAAAAACTGCCTGGTGTGTGTTCAACTTGTATCTTCTAGCTTAAGTTTAACCTGTCCTGAGTTACACTCAAGTTATAATGTGTTTAACTTGTAGCTTCTAGCTTAAGTGAGTAGCCAGTACTGTAGTCAGTAGCTTAACTTGTTTAAGTACTGCTAGTTAGTTGTACTGATATTAAATGATGCCTGAAATGATGTATCATGTATCTTTAGCATGATCTGTTTCAGATAATAAATGATGCTTGAAATGAATTCTTGTGTAAGTGAAGGCTTGCTATGCTGTTGCAGCCAACTATTTTCTGTTTCCTCATTTTGATTACTTAGTTATTTATTTTATTATTACTTGGGAAAATTACTGTGAGAAAAAAATGATTATCTGCATTGCATTGTTAAATGTTGTACTTGGGCACAATACCTTTTCATCCATCATTTACACTGTGAATCCAATACCAGTTGCCCATGCTGATTATTTCACTTCAAACAGGCCACCTAGTGGCACAAAGCTCCATCGGAAACAGAATCAAAGATGGCCATGCCATGCTTGGCAGTAGCAGAAGTGACATGGAGCAGTGTAGTGGCATGGCCATTAACCTGTAGCTGGCATCTAGACACCACACACATACATACAGAGGCACATTGACTATTACTATGGCAAGTACTGTGTCAAGTACTCCATGTGTTTTTGTTGGCAGTTTATCATGAAATTGCAGGTACCCCGAGAGGCCCTTGAGTTTGCCGGAATGTCGATTAACTTCCGTTCCGGCAAATTTGGGTACTCCATATGTCCTATTTTCAGCAAAGGTCATGCTGAAACTTTCCGTGAATTTTAGCATGACTTTGCTAAAAATAGGACATATGGGGTACTTGCGACTAATGCATGGGCCGCGGTATCTTAGTACTTAGTTAAGTAGGATCAACTGCCCCGCCATTCTTGCTGAATTAAACCATAGGTGGCAATAGAGCCAAGTGATTAGGCCCAACTTAGAATTCTCCTTAGCATCGATAAACCCTAGATGATAAACCCAACATAGGTGGCAATAGAGCCAAGTGATTAGTGCCAAGTGATTAGGCCCAACCTAGGGTGCCTTGGCTTAGGCTTTTAGGGTGCCTCGGCGTCGACAAACCCTAAACGATAAAAGCTTAGCTTTTAGGATGCCTCGGTGTCGACAAACCCTAAATGATGAGACCATGATCTTGTTCCTTGACAATAACCAACTTTTTGACCAAACTTTTTTCCTATTTAGAGCGAAACATGGCCCACAACGATGAGGCCGGTGGTTCGGGCGGCAAGCAATTCTGGGAGCTGTCCCAGGAGTTGGAGGAAGAACCTCACCGCTATGAGGACTCCGTGGAAGACACCGATCCTGACTACACAACCCCTAGTGGCGTCGAGGATGACACCACTGATGATGGCGCCGCGGATGACACCACTGATGATGGCGGCGCACACACAGATGGCAGCCAACCGAAGAGGCAACGGAAGGACCGGCGCCCGAACGTGCTCGGGACCGTCAGGAAGGAATTTACTGAAGTGAACTCCGACGGGTATCCGACGGCGCCCAAACACGTAGTCAAGGGGTACTCGGATCAGCTCGGGTGCATTCTCCGGAGCACCGCCTCGATCAACACCGAGAACCTAAGGCATAGGACCGAGGGAATTTGCGCAGCCTCCTCTTCACGAAGCTGCACGAATGATACAAGTTCCCCACTGAGTTCGCAAACACACGCCTCTCGGGGAATAAAGTGAACGGTGCCGCCCTCACGAGGATGAGCACGACCCTGTCTACTTGGAAAGCACAGTGAAGGCAATGATTGACAAAGGTGATAGTTATGAGAAGATCAAGGCGAAATATCCTTTGATTAGCGAAGATGACTACAAGGATTTCAACATCAAGTGCAAGAGCCCCGCAACCTCCGAATCAAGTCAGTAGGGGAAAGAAATGCGGCAGTTGAACATAGGGGTCCACCAACTCGGTCCCGACGATTACAGAGTGGCGGAGCCTATATGGGACAAGGAGGACGCGGAGCGTGTCGAGCAAGGCCTACCGCCCCGCTTCGAGAAATACCGTGACAAGCAAACCAGGAACTTTCTCAGGGCCCGGTACAAGGAGGACCCGGTAACAGAGGAGCTTACCACGGATCCGAAGACCAAGGCGTTTGAGCTTGTTCTGGTAAGGAATACACCCATGCGTAATTAGCTCCATATGGTTGCATTCTAATTAGTCCCTAATATTTCTAAATGGTTCACGTTCCTTCCGCAGGACAAAGAAAGCAATAGCGCGGGGTCGTCTCAGAGCTCCCCTTTCGACAACCCTTTGAATAGGGCGTTGAACGTAATGAAAAACAAGGATAAGCTCAGTAAGCCAACGTCAGCTGGTCGTGTGGCCGGCAAAGGCTTGCCACAAAATGGTCGTCATACTATACCGTTGGTGGGCGAAAGGAGAAAAAGACCAGCTCGGAAAGCCAGTCGCGCGAGGTTGAAACACTCAAGGTGCAAGTGGCGCGGATTCCGGAGATGGTCCAAGAGCAAGTGCAACAACAACTGGGATCGACGCTCACCAGCATTATGCCTACCTTGATTCATGGGATAACAACGTGGATTGTGGGTGGCCAACAGGGGCCGCCCCCGACTCCCAGTTTCACGGCCAGCAACTCGCACAACGCGCAGGCGGCGCCATTGGTGTCTCCGGCGGCGGCGGCATTGGTGTCTACGTCAGCGGCGCCATTGGTGTCTCCGGCAGCGGCGGTATTGGTGTCTCCGACGCCGGCATTGGAGCTTAATGCACCCGGCTGTACGCCGGCCGACACCTCGCCAACAAGCGGCCGCTCCGTCAGTTGCACGCTCGCCGTTGGCGGTGCCTCGACATTAGCCGAGCTCGACGGCATCACGGTAACTAAGCCTCTCGGCCGATGACTTCATCTCCTTGCCTTTGACTGGGCATCCCTGACGCCCTACATGTTTTCGCAGGGCGCCGCCGACGTTCCTTGCACTCTCCTGCACTTCGTGGGCGGCGAGTTGGTCGATGTCGCCAAGGGCAGAATCGTTCAACCGGGCAACCCCATGTTCCACGGTAATCCGATGCCACCCATAATGTATAGGGTTGAAGTGGTTCGGGTGCTGCCAGGCTGCGACGAGCTGTTACCTCCGATTCGACCCGCTCGGGCCGACGAAGAAGATGAGATGACCCTCAGCGCATGCGTAAGTTGGCCCCTGCTTTGGCCGAAGAGCCAGATTTGTTTGGGTGCGGGGGACACCACCTCACAGACAATACCGCCAGTCGTGCTGGCGCCAAGCCATGGCAAGAATGCCGCAACGCTACCGGACATGCCGGACATTCATATGGCACAGGATCCGGACATGCATATGGCACAAGATCCGGACGACGACGACAACGGTACATTTACCAACATCGATAAGTACTTTGTCGAACATGGGTATGATGACGAGTTCTGCGGGCCTCCTTCTCAAGAACCCAACCAAGACGACCGCGATCTAGCTGGTACGTCGGAGAAACCCAGTTGCAACAGGCGTCGTCTGGCGTTCAGTTCTCAGGAGATGCCTCCAGCTGCCGCCTTCACCGAGCCTCAGATAGCTGAGGTGCGAAATATTATCAGCCCCAACATGCTCAAGAAGGCGGTCTTTGAGCAGAACTCGGTCCCATTACAACAGATCAAGAAGAAGAGCCGGAAACGGCAGACTAAAAAGGGCACCGGTGCGAGCCAGCCGGCACCGAGTACGATCCGTGCTCTGGACGGGCCACCTTCACCTAAGGATATCTCGAGGAGGGTGCATGTGGCGGGTAGGGCCATTCTACCGACAAATATGCTCAATGCTGCAACCGGTGCTATGCGGAGTCTGCACGACAGTGTTCTTTCTTTGGAGAAGCGGCGTCTAAGAGAGAATGATGTGGCATACCCGGTTTTCATGGCCAAGGTGCCAGAGGGCAAGGGCTTTGTGGATGGCGACATCGGGGGTACGATCGTCCTGCGGTTTGATGACATCTTTGCTATGTTTAACCTTCATCCGCTGCACTACACCTTCGTTCGGCTGTTTTCGCTGAGTATGGAGATGCGGATCATTAGAGACAAGACCCGGACATCGTGATCGTCGACCCCTTCTACATGCGTGCCAAGCTCTTGAGCAGCGCTGGGGACCGCCAAGTCGTGAGTTCAGACCTCGAAGACGTCATTCTGGCAAATCGAGATAAGGATAACTTCCTTGTGGCTTACTTTCCCGAGTAAGTCATCCCTTAACCGCCCCGTAACATATGATTTCTTAGATTTCGATCGTTCTTTTTTTTTCTAACATTTCGTGTTCTGTGCAGTGACACACATTGCACACTCATCCTCTTAAGCCCAAAATATTCCATGGCCACGTATTTCGACCCGAACCGTAACTCCAAGATAGACTACACAAATATCAAGAAAGTTCTTGATGATGTTCTCCCTGGCTATGCCAAACCTGGAGGCACCTTCACCAGGGCAGTTCGTAAGTACGGCAAGCACGTGTTCGCCCACAATATGATGTTCTGCTGTGTCAAGCAGCCGCTTGGCGGTCAGAAGGATGACTACTACACCCTCCATCACATGCGGGCGATCGTAAGGGACCATCATCACCTTCTGCTACCAAATAATCTCACAGATTGGGCCGCGAGCTTGTCGGCAATCCAGGACGCGGACATCAGACAAGAATTCTTTCGCATCCAGTCGGAGTTTGCGGACATCATCCATCAAGATGTCCTTCATACCTCGGGGTAGTTCTACCTCATATATCAACCGTCCAACAGGGAGATAGGCGAAACGCTACAAATACAGGCTGACAACACCCGCGATTTCATGACCATCACGACAGACAGTGGCTTCATCCACGCTCCGGTCCCATGAGTCGAGTCGACAGTAGTGATGCTATGTGTAGTTCTGAAACATTGATTGGCTCATGTTGTAATTAAACTTTAATGAACTTGTATGTCTCTTTGGTTTGGATAGTCATTCAACTTAGATGTAATCGATGCTATTTATTAGTAGGACCATGAATCGTGCTATTAATGTCATGTCTTGCTTTTCTCTTCCGATCCTTTTATTGCATACTTATATATTGCTTATGTATGTATTGTCTGTTGTTTGTCTTGTGCATAGAGATGCCGTCGTATGTCATGTACAAGGGTAAGGTTCCCGGAGTCTACGACGACTAGGAGGAGTGTCGGAGACAGGTTCACCGTTTCAGCGGTAACAGTTACAAAGGGTACACCACTAGGGCGGAGGCGGAATCTAGATACGCCCGCTATCTAGCGGGAGAGAGGAGGGAGCGTTGGAGGAACCGGATGAAGACCAGTTTCATCGCGATGATGCTCATCGTGATGACCGCATCTCTCTTCTATGTGATGGTAGTTTAGATGATCGATATCGACTTGTAATGTGAAGACAAACTCGATACTCGCGGTCTTGAGACTTGTAATGTTTTATCTTTGTTCGGTCTTTTGAATTTGGAGACTAATATGATGAATTGCATTTGGAGACTAATCTTCTATTTTATTCGATGAATCTGCTGTTGCTGTGTGCTACTGTCTATATTCTGTCAAATAATATATTTTGTAACCTGTACAAAAATCAGAAAAGTAAAAAATAAATAAAACCTAATATTCATACTAATGGCGCATCACTACAGACTGCGCCATTAGTATGCCAAAGTATACTAATGGCGCATCACCAAACAGTGCATCCATCCGCAGTGTGCCATTAGTGTGCCAAAGCACATGGTTAAATATGGCCCCTGGGAGGCATACTAATGGCGCATGGTGTTATATACTAATGGCGCACTGGGTGGTGCGCCATTAGTATACCAGTGGTGTGCCATTAGTAATAAATACTAGTGGCGTGATACTAATGGCACACCAGTGATGAGCCATTAGTAGGCAAAACTGGTGCGCCATTAGTAGGCCTTTTCCTAGTAGTGGCAATACCTATTCCCATTTCTCTAAACCCCTTCACCCTTTGTTTCAGGAAGCGAATGATTGCCTACCCGGTTGAAACTTCTTGTTGCACCTCCTTACCTTGCATGCACGTATGAGTGTGTTGAATACTAAGAGAAGTTTGATACTTATGAGTGTGTTGAATACTAAGAGAAGTTTGATACTTGATGATTGTTTTGAGATATGAGGATGGTAATATTAGAGTCATGCTAGTTGAGTAGTTGTGAATTTGAGAGATACTTGTCTTGAAGTTTGTGATTCCCGTAGCATGAACGTATGGTGAACCGTTATGTGATGAAGTCAGAGCATGATTTATTTATTGATTTCCTTCCTTATGAGTGGCGGTCGAGGACGAGCGATGGTCTTTTCCTACCAATCTATCCCCCTAGGAGCATGCGCGTAATACTTTGCTTCGATAACTAATAAATTTTTGCAATAAGTATATGAGTTCTTTATGACTAATGTTGAGTCCATGGATTATACGCACTCTCACCCTTCCACCTTTGCTAGCCTCTCTAGTACCGCGCAACTTTCGCCGGTACCATAAACCCACCATATACCTTCCTCAAAACAGCCACCATACCTACCTATTATGGCATTTCCATAGCCATTCCGAGATATATTACCATGCAACTTTCCACCGTTCCGTTATTATGACACACTCCATAATTTTCATATTGCTTAGCATGATCATGTAGTTGACATCGTATTTGTGGCAAATCCACCGTTCATAATTCTTTCATACATGTCACTCATGCATCATTGCACATCCCGGTACACCGCCGGAGGCATTCATATAGGGTCATACTTTGTTCTAGTATCGAGTTGTAATCATTGAGTTGTAAATAAATAGAAGTGTGATTATCATCATTAATAGAGCATTGTCCCAAATAAAAAAAGAGAAAGGCCAAATAAAAAAAGAAAGGCCAAAAAAAGAGAAAGGCCAAATAAAAAAAGAAGGCCCAAAAAAAGAGAAAATAAATAAAAAGGGGCAATGCTACTATTCTTTTTCCACACTTGTGCTTCAAAGTAGCACCATGATATAGCGAGTCTCATATATTGTGCTTCAAAGTAGCACAATGTTCTTCATATAGAGAGTCTCTTGAGTTATCACTTTCATATACTAGTGGGAATCTTTCATTATAGAACTTGTCTTGTATATTCCAATGATGGGCTTCCTCAAATTGCCCTGGGTCTTCGTGAGCAAGCAAGTTGGATGCACACCCACTAGTTTCTTTTGTTGCGATTTCGTACACTTATAGCTCTACTGCATCCGTTGCATGGCAATCCCTACTCACTCACATTGATATCTATTGATGGGCATCTCCATAGCCCGTTGATACGCCTAGTCGATGTGAGACTATCTTCTCCCTTTTTGTCTCCTCCACAACCACCATTCTATTCCACCTATAGTGCTATGTCCATGGCTCACGCTCATGTATTGCGTGAAGATTGAAAATTTTTGAGAACATCAAAAGTATGAAAAATTGCTTGGCTTGTCATCGGGGTTGTGCATGATTTAAATACTTTGTGTGGGGAAGATGGAGCATAGGAATACTATATGATTTTGTAGGGATAACTTTCTTTGGCCATGTTATTTTGAGAAGACATAATTGCTTTGTTAGTATGCTTGAAGTATTATTATTTTTATGTCAATATGAACTTTTGTCTTGAATCTTATGGATCTGAATATTCATGCCACAAGTAAGAAGAATTACATTGAAATTATGCCAAGTAGCACCCCGCATCAATAATTCTTTTTTATCATTTACCTACTCGAGGACGAGCAGGAATTAAGCTTGGGGATGCTTGCTACGTCTCCAATGTATCTATAATTTTTGATTGCTCCATGCTATATTATCTACTGTTTTGGGCAATATTGGGCTTTATTATCCACTTTTATATTACTTTTGAGACTAACCTATTAACCGGAGGCCCATCCCAGATTTGCTGTTTTATGCCTATTTCACTGTTTTGAAGAAAAGGAATATCAGACGGAGTCGAAACGGAACGAAATCAACTGGAGAAGTTATTTTTGGAAGGAAACACACCTGATGGACTTGGACCCCACGTCAGGGGAGACACGAGGTGATCACGAGGGTGGGGGCGCGCCCCCCTAGGGCGCGCCCCCTGTCTCGTGGGACCCCCGTGGCTCCTCCTACGTCCTCCCTGCACCCATATATATCCACGTACCCTAAAACTTCCAGAACGCAACATAGATCAGGAGTTCCGCCGCCAGAAGCCTCCGTAGCCACCAAAAAACCAATCTAGACCCGTTCTAGCACCCTGCCGGAGGGGGCAATCCCTCTCCGGTGGCCATCTTCATCATCCCGGTGCTCTCCATGACGAGGAGGGAGTAGTTCTCCGTCGGGGCTGAGGGTATGTACCAGTAACTATGTGTTTGATCTCTCTCTCTCTCTCTCTCTCTCTCTCTCTCTCTCTCTCTCGTGTTCTTGAGGTGATATGATCTTGATGTATCGCGAGCTTTGCTATTATATTTGGATCCTATGATGTTTCTTCCCCCCTCTTCTCTCTTGTAATGAATTGAGTTTCCCCTTTGAAGTAATCTTATCGGATTGAGTCTTTAAATTTTTTAGAACACTTGATGTATGTCTTGCCGTGGATATCTGTGGTGACAATGGGATACCGCGTGCCACTTGATGTATGTTTTGGTGAGCAACTTGCGGGTTCCGCCCATGAACCTATGCATATGGGTTGGCACACGTTTTCATCGTGATTCTCCGGTAGAACTTTGGGGCACTCTTTGAGGTCCTTTGTGTTGGTTGAATAGATGAATCTGAGATTGTGTGATGCATATCGTATAATCATGCCCACGGATACTTGAGGTGACATTGGAGTATCTAGGTGACATTAGGGTTTTGGTTGATTTGTGTCTTAAGGTGTTATTCTAGTA
>NC_057812.1:683858066-683871902 GCF_018294505.1 Triticum aestivum | reverse complement strand
CTACTACTACTACTACTACGATTGTTAATGATCATTGTTGCATTTGGACAGGCAATGGGAGCAGTAGCAGTGACACTGGCTCCAGCCAAAGCAGCAGCGATTATGGCTGTAGCAAAAGCAATAGCGATTCTGGCCTTAGCGAAAGCAGCAGCGATTCTGGCAGCAGCGAAGACAACAAGAAGGATGATCCGGACTGGAGTGGGGGAGAAGAAGAGCAGAGTGGGGATGAGGAGCTTCAGGATGACGATGGGCATCAGGCTGAGGATGACCTAGCGCTGGTGGTGGCTGACCAAGGGCAAGAGATGGTGGTGGATGACCAAGTGCAAGAGATGGTGGTGGCTGACCATGGGCAAGAGATGGTGGTGGCTGGCCATGGGCAAGAGATGGTGGTGGCTGAGGGTGGCCTCGCGATGATGGTGGTGCCTGACAATTACCATGCACCGGTGGTGGCGCTGGCGATCCCACAGCTGGGCGACATGACCACGCCAATTATGGTAGAAGACTACATCGCACAGATGCCTCCACCGCCTCGCCGCTCTTGGCGCATCAGGCTGAGGAAGGAGAAGGAGAAGAACAATAAGAACTGAACTATGTCAGGTATGTGAGATCTCCAAAATGATATATATATACTTAGTTACCTATTTATCTCTAATATGCTTAGTTTCCTATAGGTTAGCTCCAAAATTACTTATGTTAGCACAAAATGATCAAGTTTGCATAATAAGCTTATAGTCTTCTTCTTATTCTTCTTCTTATTCAAAATGACATATGTAAGCTTCATTTTACCTAAGTTGGCTCTAATATGCTAACTTAGAGCTTATATGCTCAGTTTTCTATAGGTTAGCTCCAAAATTACTTATGTTAGCACAAAATGATCAAGTTTACATAATAAGCTTATAGTCTTCTTATTCTTCTTCTTCTTATCCAAAATGACATAGGTTAGCTTCATTTTACCTAAGTTGGCTCTAATATGCTAACTTAGAGCTTATGCTTAGTTTTCTATAGGTTAGCTCCAAAATTACTTATGTTAGCACAAAATGATCAAGTTTACATAATAAGCTTATAGTCTTCTTCTTATTCTTCTTCTTATCAAAAATGACATAGGTTAGCTTCATTTTACCTAAGTTGGCTCTAATATGCTAACTTAGAGCTTATATGCTTAGTTTCCTGTAGGTTAGCTCCAAAATTACTTATGTTAGCACAAAATGATCAAGTTTACATAATAAGCTTATAGTCTTCTTCTTATTCTTCTTCTTATTCTTCTTCTAGTCTTCTTCTTCTTCTTCTCTTCTTCTTCTTCTTCTTCTTCTTCTTCTTCTTCTTCTTCTTCTTCTAACTTCTTGTTTATCATTTTGCAGATTTGATTTAATTCACGGAAGCTTGCATGGATGGAGTGCTTCTTTTCCATTTGTGTTTTTATTTTGTATCAATGTGAAACTTTTGTGAATTGATGAATAACGGTGTTGAATGAACATTGTGAAACTTTTGTAATATGTAACGATGGAACTATGTGTTGCCTATGTATGTATATATGATGAAACTTGTGTGTTGGATATGATTTGGTGGACGCAGGTAACATCGTTACATATGGCCCCCTGTATGTAAGCTAAGCAGATCTGTGTTGTATATTATCTCTAATATTTTTTAACCTGTGAAAATATCAGAAATGAAAAAAAATTCCTAATATTCATACTAGTGGCGCACCACACAAGACACTAACGCGCACTGTGATAATCACACTAATGGCGCATCATTCAACAGTGCGCCATTAGTATGTCAAAGCACATGGTTAAATATGGCCCCCTGGGAGGCATATTAATGACGCATAATGTTCTATACTAATGGCTCACTGCTTGGTGCGTCATTAGTATACCAGATACTAATAGCGCACCGGTGGTGCGCCATTAGTAAGAAATACTAGTGGCGTGATACTAATGGCGCACCAGTAATGCGCCATTAGTAGGCAAAACTGGTGTGCCATTAGTAGGCCTTTTTCTAGTAGTGAGGCGTCCGACTGGATAGGGGCCGCAAGCAATCCATGACCTTTTCGTTCCATGCTGCCGATTTCTGAAGAAAAGCTCCGCCTTCTTGCCTTGACTGTGCCGAACTGCCAGTTGCTTGATATGCAGCTCCTACGTACCTTCGGTATAGCGCCTATATATAGATGAGAGAAGTCAGTAAATGAAGGGGATACCTGATAACACTTTTACCGATTTTTTAATATTGAAATGCAAAACAAGAAAGTCCATCTTCCACCTCTGATACGTCTATCGTGCCTAACATAACCTCCTTTTGAGCCTGTGGCTATTCGGCCAATATATCTCGAGAATGAGTTCCATTTTCTTCTTGTTGGAAATTAAGACCAGGCATGAAATCCAATAGAAAGACAAGGTGAATATATGGTAGTGTCTTGTTTTCTTTTCCTTGCTTTGTTATTTTATGAGTGCCGAAATTGTTTAAAATAAATAAATATCGAGTACTGCCAATACCATATAACGGCTCTCACACGCCACCTCTTATAGTGCACTCCCTTAGTCTTTGGCAACGATGGTTACTTGTCTTCTTCACATGGGTGTTGCCTTCTTAGGAGGGAAAGTAGTGAGGGCCGTCGCTCTCCTTTGTGGAAAAAGGTTCGGCTTACGGTGACCGTCAGATGCGGGTGATTTTTCAGCCTCATGATTTCTATGGCGTTCCTTAATTTTCTCATATACTAAGTAAGTGCCAAAAAGCGATAGGGAGTGCCAAGGAATCTTTGTAAAATGATGGTTACTTGTCCTCTTTAGTTAGACACTGCCTTCTTAAAATAAGAACATTTTTTTTTTAGAAAAAGAGGATTACCCCCGGCCTCTGCATCTGAGCGATGCATGCAGCCATTTTATTAATTATTCTCAGAGACCTTACAAATCATTACATCAGTAAGCCTGAAGCCACCATCTTTGCGACTCCTGCCGCTACTCCTATTCCCTTGATGTAAGGGTGCCGAATGTCCGAGCCTAATACCAAACAGACATCGCACAAAAACCTAACATCTAATGCCGGTTGCCCCATCCCAGCCACTTACCGGGAATGGGTCACACACCGGTCCGGCGCACTCACCGAGGCTACCGCAGCCGTCATCCACCTAACCATCTTCAGAGCAGGTACCGACGCAAAGACCTTGCTAGGTCAGCTGTCGACGCCACCATGACGCCAGACAGCGCCGCCGCCCTGCGCTCGTCCATCTAGCCGCATCTGTCATCGATATCCAGCTGCACCATGCCGCCAATACTCGTCATCATCGACGCGGTAGAAACAACGCCGCACCTCCTGGCAACCTCCACACCATCGCCACTGCTGGAGCTACCGGAGTTCATCACCCACAACATCTCTCCGCCGAACATCAAAACCTCCCAAGACGGCGCCTCCATGGAGGGTACGACGCGAAGGACGCCGCCGCCGCCCAATCCAGACTGAATTTTGGACTTTCGTCCGGGAGGGGTTCGGAGATGGATAGGAGAGACCTCGACATCGCCTCCACGGAGGGTAACAACATCGAGAGACGTCGCCGATGCCGGACCGAACAAGCCGATCAAAGTTTCCTCCGGTCCCCATCATATACCACCAAAACTCCATCGGCTCCGGATCCGGCTAGACCACGAACTGGAACCTGCAGAGATGAAAGAGCCATGGGGTCCAACCCACCATGAAGGAGGATCGAGAAGACTCCATCGTAGATCTCCAAGCGCCGAATCCAGCGATCCGGCGTGGTCAGCGACGACCACCACCACCCCGCGGCGGCTGATGGCGTTCAAGCCCAAGACCCAGATTGGATCCGATCTGAACCCGACAGTGCCCGCGACCACCGATCTTTCCACCACGCAGCCGTCACCACGCCGCGAGCAGGCCGCCGCCGCCGCCGCGCCACACGACGTCGCCAAGAAACCTGCCGCGCCACGCCGCCCAACCCCGCGCTAGTCCGGCGCCCCGTCCGATCTGGCTGCCCCGCGCCAGCCGAGATAGACAAGAGGGAGATACGCCCCGCCGCCGCCCAGCCGTCCAAGCTTTGCCCGGCGGCGCTGCGGACGGCGGCGAGGGGAGGTGGAGGCGGGAGGGGGGACGAGAGGACGGTGGCTAGGGTTCCCCCTGGGTCGCCCGCGGGGGCGACACGAGGGGGACGAGGGGGGGACCCCAAAAAATAAGAACATGAGGGCTGTATTATTACCTCGCACATGGACATTTTATTGTGTCACCTTCAACTAGGCTGGGATTAGAGAATTCATGCTTGACCAAGGTGCCAGCCAGTATACATCAATTCACGATCTTCCATGAAAATTCTGTGTTAAATAACACCAATATCGGTTAGAAATTCAATCTGTCACCTGAATGACAACATTAATTTGGTTAATACTTTATTAAGCAAAGGACTTTGGAATCTCCCGCGGCGCGCCCTGCACGCGTCTGGGAGCCCTAGATCCGCCGCCAGCCCAAGCTCCCCCTCTTGGCTCCTCCTCCCCCTCGCCGTCGGGCGAAGCCCGTGCGCCGCGGGTGGCGACGGGGCATCTCCCTCCCTCCCCTATTCGGGATTCCGGTGGCACGGGCGACGCTGCTCGTGGGGGCACAAGATCCAGCGGGGTTCCCGGTGGCGGTGACGCGCGGATCCGGCGGCTGGGAGGTGGCGGGCGTCCCTGCAGCGCTGATGGCGGAGTTCTAGGTCGCGGCCCGACTTGGATCTAGTCAGGAGGCTGTGCCGGATGGCTGGTGGTGCGCGCTGGTGGGACGGCGGTGGTGGCTGCTCCGGGCAGCGACGGCTGCTCCAGGTCCGGCATGGCCAGCGGCGTTGGTCCAGGATGATCTGGGCTGCGGGCGGCCGCCCTTGCCTCGGCCGGTGGCTGGTAGAGGTGGCGGCGCATCAGCGGCGGCCCTGGCGGACGTGTTGGCCGGATTCCAGCTGGTTTGGTGGCTTGACGTCGGCGAGCGGCGTGGTTGGACTTCTCGGTGAGCGTTCTTGGTGGTAGGTGGCGGTCTGCGAGGTCCCCTTGCCGGTGTACGGACCTTTGTTGGTGGCCTTGTGCGGATCTAATTCTACCGCCGTGATGGGGCGGCACAGTGGGTGTCCGGTGGGGAGGTTGGTGGGAGGGATGGGCGGCGCCGTCACTCAGGCTGCCCGTCACCGGCACGAGGTGTGCTGGTTGTGGATGCGTCCGCTCCCCCTACTCCCCATTCCCCATCCGTTTGTGTGTGGCAGCAGATCCAAGAAGTTCAAGGCAGGACGGGGGCTGCGGTTGCATCGGTTTTGGGTGTCCTCTTGGACCAAAGCTGGTCACTTTGGCTGCTCTTGGGGAGGTCCATATGTCGGGCGGCGGCCCGGGTGGCGGGAGGTGCGGTGTTCTTGGGCGGAGCATGCGTCTCAGGTGCGGGCACGCAGCCATGGCCATGCGGGTGGCTTGGTTGTGGGTGGTTGGCAAAGCTAGGGCGCGTCGGAGGGAGGTGAGCGCCGAGGTATATCAGCTGTCCAGCCGTGTTCTGGCCGATGGTGGCGGCGTCGGTGATGTCATACCCTTCCTGAAGGCTCCGTCGTGATGTTCCCTCTCCCTCCGTCTCCCTCCAGGTGAAAACCTGATCTCTGGATCGGGAGGTGGCGGCTCTATGGTCGTTACCTTCTTGGAGGCACCGCTCCGGAGTCCTGGCTTTGTCGTTGTCCGTTTTACCTCTCCATGGTGGTTTGTCATGATGGAGGTCTCCGTTGGCTCCAAGCGGTCTCCTTTGCATATTCGTAGTTAGCTTGGTGGTCGGTGGAGTGGTGTTTCGGTGCCCGACACCTTTCTATCTTGCCTTGGGTGTGTGTGTTGTGTGCGTTGGTGGCGTGAGTTTGTATCGTCTCTCGAATGTATATTGCGGTTGTGCTTTATACTATAAAGCGGGGGAAACCCTTTTCCGTTAATACTTTATTAAGCTATTCTAATAACGGTTCCTCCCGCTCTAATATTTTATTCCCCAGATTAAGCCAATCTAATGACTGTGCCTTGTTTAATATTTTATTTCTTGGAATAAATAAACTTTCTTTGCCGATCTTTAGGTTTTCTATAGAACAAAATGAACACTTTCTATAGAACAGACTATATACTTTCTATAGAACAAAATGTGTCCCCTAAGACTTTCTTTAGACTTTGAGGTCTAAAATTAAACAGATTATATGTCCCCTACAGGCTTTCTTTAGAACAAAATCTGTTGGTGTCTAACCTTACCCGAGCTCTCCCTCTAGCCTACCTCTCTCTCTCTCTCGCCTCGCTGTGGCTCAAACCCGACGGAGGAACAAGAAAAAGGAGAAGAACAGAGGACACGGTGGTGCTTCCGGCGCCTGAACGCCCAGCTGCAACGACGGCCAAGTTTTTCCTCAAGCAACAAACTCGAGCTACACCACGCCGTTTACAACGAACCCCACACGGGTTTTATACCCTGGGCCAGCACCGGGCACGACGCACGCGCCTCCACCCAACCGAGTCCACAATCTGGCCTGCTTTGGCCGCGGCCACTACGCGCACGCAGGCACGCGCGCACTCAGCTTGCGTCGAGCCTGCAACAGACCGCCTTGATCACCCGGACCAGTTCGAGTCCTACTACTATGGCGCATCATGTGTACATGCACATGCGCACCCAAACGCACACACGCACTCACCCCCGCCACGCTCCCGGTGCGGCTCCGACCGCACCCGTCGCGCCTAACGCGCCTGACACACGCACACACGCGCACGCGACCCGTCCCGGCCCCGTTGCTTATGCCCATCAAAATCAAGACATGAATGAACATCTTTTAGCAGACTTTGTGTGCTGATCTTTAGATCTGTCAAACCAGTTATTGGTATGATAATATAACCAAATTAATGTTGCCATTCAGGTGACAGATTGCATTTCTAACCGATATTGGTGTTACTTAACACAGAATTTTCATGGAAGATCGTGAATGGATGTATACTGCCTGGCACCTTGGTCAAGCTGCATCTAGTGAATGGATTGGTCGAACCACACAATTTGTAGAGCATGCATTCTCTAATCCCAGCCTAGTTGAAGGTGACAAAATAAAATGTCCATGTGTGAGGTAATGATACAGCCCTCATGTTCTCATCTTAAGAAGGCAGTGTCTAACTAAAGTGGACAAGTAACCATCCTTTTACAAAGATTCCTTGGCACTCTCTATCTCCCCCTCCCCCTCCCCCTCGCGTCGCCTCCCCCCGGGCGGCGCTAGGGGCCCCGAAACCCTAGCGCCGCCAGCTCCCTCTTGCCGCCTCCTCCTGCCGCCGCTGCCGCTGGCGTGGGCCACGGTGGCGGCGGGCCCGGTGCCGAAGATTTCTGGGCGGGTGGATGCGGCGGATCCCATCTGAGGCGGAGGGGGCGGCTCCTCTCGTGCGATCCAACGGTGGCGGTTGGGACGGGGAATCCGGGCTGTGCGGCGGGGGCCGAAGCATCATCGTCGGCGGAGCGGCAGCCCTGCATGGATGGCGGCGGTGGCAGCGCCCCATCTGGTGGGGTGGGCTGTCCTGGTCGTGATGGTGACGGCGGTCACTGCGGATCCAACGCCCCGTTTGGATCCGTCGCGGGGAGGCCTTCCGCCGACCGACGGCGCGTGGAGGGACCGGTGAGGAGATGCCTGATCTCCGCCGGAGTACCGACGGCGACATACGTCTTCGTGGCGTAGTTCCGCTCGGTTCCAGCCAGCCGCGAGGTCGGGAAGATGTCGCTTCCGGTGAAAATCGCGCCTGACTGCGGTCTTGGCAGACGATGGCGGCGTCTCAGGCGTCGTTCCCTTCTGGAGGCATCGTCATTGCAGGTCACATCAACCTGATCGGGAAGTTCTTGGGGAAACCCTAGATCTGGGTCTAACGGATCAGACGATGACGATGCCTTCGGTATCGTTCTCCCTCATGGGGGCATCGTTTTGGAGCAAGTGCTGGTTGGAGGGGACAAGAGGAGGAGCGGTGATTCATCTAGTCCATTGACGACGGCGGATCTCGCACTAGTAGAAAAGGGGGCAAAGGTTCAGGCCGGGTAAGCCCATTAGTCCTGGTTCAGTCTAGAACCGGGACCAATGGATGCATTGGAACCGGTTCGTGAGCCCAGGGGGGCGGCCGGGCCACGTGGGCCATTGGTCCCAGTTCGTCTGGACCTTTTGGTCCTGGTTTGTGGGACGAACCGGAACCAATGGTCCTGGCTCCTGGCCCACCACCATTGGCCCCGGTTGGAGGCATGAACCGGGACCAAAGGCCCCCATTTAGTCCCGGTTCATGCCACCAACCGGGACCAATGGTGGTGCCTATATATACCCCCTCGCGCAAGAGCAGAGCACACTGCTCTTTTTTTTCTGGCTGAGGGGGAGAGGGCTTGGTGGTGCTCTAGCTCACCTCCTATGCACACAAGGTGTTCGATGGAATGCCCGAGCCACACTACTTAAGCTTTCTCCTCTCCAAGCTCGACCTCCAAGATCCATTTTCCTCAATATTTGTCTAGGTTTAGCGGTCCGTCACGCCCCGTCCCCGTCTTCACCGCCATCGATCACCCGCGCCGATCTCATCACCGGCACCATCGTGGTGAGCCTCTTATTCTTATCTTCTTTCTGAAAGGAAAAATATTCTTACTTGTATGTTTAGATAGATACTTGTGTCATTTTATTACTTTTATTATTGCATCTTATATAGTGCGATGGTTTTGGTATCCGCCCCCGTCGGCCCTCGTCCTGTCTATGATTCGATGTGGTATATATTATATTTATAACTATTGGTTCATTTATTGTTTATGAAAATTATGCCGACCAACGTGACATATATTTTATTGATCTAGGAGGTATGTGAACCGGAAATTCCAACCGACCCTATTGTTGAGAGGTTAAATTTAGTTGAAGAAGAAAACAATTTCTTGAAGGAAAAAATAAAAAAATTGAGGAGGAGAAGATGATATTGGAGTTGCATGTTGCGGATGTCGTCGATGATCACAAGATCAAGATGGATGCAATGCGCTTGAAGATTAGAAAGATTAGAAAATATGCCGTTCATACCGAGGCTTGGTATCATTATGCCGTTGGATCAATTGTTACCTTGGTTGCGATTATGATCGCGTTTGTTTTCGCATTGAAATGTTTTACATAGTTTCAATGTATGGTTTAATTAATTAGATGCTCTGGAGAGCTACATGTTGTTAGATGAGAACTATGTATGTACTTTGGTTTTAATGTGATGATGAACTTATATTAATTTGGTCACTTAATTATCTATTCATGATGTTCTGTAATGGTTTTTGACACACTTAATTATATATAACACACGCAGATGAACCGGTAATGGATGTACGGTGACAGACACACCTCCGAGTACATTAAGGGCGTGCATGAATTTCTCGAAGCGGCTGAGGCAAACAAGTAGAATGGTTTTATGTGTTGTCCATGCCCTAATTGTGGGAATATGAAGTCTTACTCTGACTGGAAAATCCTTCACACCCACCTGCTTTACAAGGGTTTCATGCCACACTATAATGTTTGGACAAGGCACGGAGAAATAGGGGTTATGATGGAAGACGACGAAGAAGAAGAGTACGATGACAACTATGTGCCCCTTGAATATGGTGATGCTGCAACGGGGGGAGCTGGTGAAGATCAAGAGGAACCAGACGATGTGCCCAATGATGCTGCAACGGGTGAAGCTGCTGAAGATCAAGAGGAACCAGACGATGTGCCCGATGATGATGATCTCCACCGGGTCATTGTCGATGCAAGGATGCAATGCGAAAGTCAAAAGGAAAAGCTGAAGTTCGATCACATGTTAGAGGATCACAAAAAAGGGTTGTACCCCAATTGCGAAGATGGCAACACAAAGCTCGGTACCATACTGGAATTGCTGTAGTGGAAGGCAGAGAATGCTGTGCCTGACAAAGGATTGGAGAAGCTACTGAAAATATTGAAGAAGAAGCTTCCAAAGGATAACGAATTGCCTGACGGTACATACGCAACAAAGAAGGTCGTATGCCCTCTAGGATTGGAGGTGCAGAAGATACATGCATGCCCTAATGACTGCATCCTCTACCGCGGTGCATACAAGGATCTGAACGCATGCCCGATATGCGGTGCATTGCGGTATAAGATCAGACGAGATGACCCTGGTGATGTTGACGGCGAGCACCCCAGGAAGAGGGTTCCTGCGAAGGTGATGTGGTATGCTCCTATAATACCACGGTTGAAATGTCTGTTCAGAAACGGAGAGCAGGCCAAGTTGATGCGATGGCACAGTGAGGACCGTAAGAAAGACAGGAAGTTGAGAGCACCCGCTGACGGGTCGCAGTGGAGAAAAATCGAGAAAAAGTACTGGGATGAGTTTGCAATGGACCCAAGGAACGTATGGTTTGCTTTAAGCGCGGATGGCATTAATCCTTTCGGGGAGCAGAGCAGCAATCACAACACCTGGCCCGTGACTCTATCTACGTATAACCTTCCTCCTTGGATGTGCATGAAGCGGAAGTTCATTATGATGCCAGTTCTTATCCAAGGCCCTAAGCAACCCGGCAAAGACATTGATGTGTACCTAAGGCCATTAGTTGAAGAACTTTTACAGCTGTGGAATGGAAACGGTGTACGTACGTGGGATGAGCACAAACAAGAGGAATTTAACCTAAAGGTGTTGCTGTTCGTGACCATAAACGATTGGCCCGCTCTCAGTAACCTTTCAGGACAGACAAACAAGGGATACCATGCATGCACACACTGTTTGGATGACACCGAAAGTATATACATGGACAGATGCAGGAAGAATGTGTACGTGGGCCATCGTCGATTTCTCCCGACCAACCATCAATGTCGAAAGAAAGGCAAGCATTTCAAAGGTGAGGCAGATCACCGGAAGAAGCCAGCCATGCGTACCGGTGATCACGTACTTGCTATGGTCAATGATTTACACATAATCTTTGAAAAGGGTCCCAGCGGACTTGCTGTTCCGAATGACGCTGAGGGACACACACCCATGTGGAAGAAGAAATCAATATTCTTCGACCTACCCTACTGGAAAGAGCTAGAGGTCCGCTCTTCAATCGACGTGATGCACGTGACGAAGAACCTTTGTGTGAACCTGTTAGGCTTCTTGGGCGTGTATGGGAAGACAAAAGATACACCTGAGGCATGGGCGGACCTGGAACGTTTGCATGAAAAAGACGGCATGCCTCCGAAGCAGTATGAAGGTCCTGCCAGCTACGCTCTTACGAGAGAAGAGAAAGAAATTTTCTTTGAATGCCTGCTCAGTATGAAGGTCCTGACTGGCTTCTCGTCGAATATAAAGGGAATAATAAATATGCCAGAGAAAAAGTTCCAGAACCTAAAGTCTCATGACTGCCATGTGATTATGACGCAACTGCTTCCGGTTGCATTGAGGGGGCTTCTACCGGAAAACGTCCGATTAGCCATTGTGAAGCTATGTGCATTCCACAATGCAATCTCTCAGAAGGTGATCGATCCAGAAATCATACCAAGGCTAAGGAGTGATGTGGCGCAATGTCTTGTCAGTTTCGAGCTGGTGTTCCCACCATCCTTCTTCAATATCATGACGCACATCCTAGTTCATCTAGTCGACGAGATTGTCACTCTGGGGCCTGTATTTCTACACAATATGTTCCCCTTTGAGAGGTTCATGGGAGTCCTAAAGAAATATGTCCATAACCGCGCTAGGCCAGAAGGAAGCATCTCCATGGGCCATCAAACAGAGGATGTCATCGGGTTTTGTGTTGACTTTATTCCTGGCCTTAAGAAGATAGGTCTCCCTAAATCGCGGTATGAGGGGAGACTGACTGGAAAAGGCACGCTAGGAGCGGACTCAATAATATGTAGGGACGGGCATTCTTGGTCTAAAGCACACTACACAGTTTTACAGAACTCTACCTTGGTGACCCCGTATGTTGATGAACACAAGAATAGTCTGCGCTCCAAACACCCGGAGCAGTGCGACGACTGGATTACATGTGAACACATCAGGACTTTCAGCAGTTGGTTGGAAACACATCTCATAGGTGACAACACTGTTTGTGATGAGCTGTACTTGTTGTCCAGGGGACCATCTTTGACTGTATTGATTTACAAAGGATACAAGATAAATGGGAATACATTTTATAGGATTGAACAAGATCAAAAGAGCACCAACCAAAACAGCGGTGTCCGCTTTGATGCAACAACCGAGAAGGGAAAGGACACATATTATAGTTACATAGTGGACATATGGGAACTTGACTACAGACATGATTTTAAGGTCCCTTTATTTAAGTGCAAATGGGTCAATCTGTCAGGAGGCGGGGTACAGGTAGACCCACAGTACGGAATGCCAACAGTGGATCTGAAAAATCTTGGGTAAACTGACGAACCGTTCGTCCTTGCCAATGATGTGACACAGGTTATCTATGTGAAGGACATCTCTACCAGACCGAGAAAAAAAAAGATAAGGAAGCGAATACATCATACGATGAGCCAAAGCGCCACATAGTTTTTCAGGAAAAAGGGACATCGTGGGAGTGGAGGGTAAGACAGACATGTCTGAAGGTTATGAAAAGTTTCATGAAATTCCTCCCTTCAAAGTCAAGGCTGACCCAAACATCCTGATAAACGATGAAGATTATCCATGGTTACGGCGCAATAAGCAAATGACACAAGCGAAGAAAAAGTGAAGACTTTTTCCCGCAACTGTTATGATAATACCATGCCAACTTTGTAACAGATGAGTATGATACCATTCGTCGTTTTGTACATGCACATGCTATGTCAACTTTTTCAGAGTTCATTTCAAATGCTTTAATGTCTTATGGTTTGGCCCTCGTAATACCATTAATCCCGGTTCACTCCTTGTCAACAATGTTCTCTCCAAGAACACTCTCAAGAGGGCAACAAACTTGTGATTCACACAAATTTCAAAGAATTCAAATTTTAACTCTTCTAATTTGAAAACTAATGTCACTACCAGAAAGTTTATATTTTTTCTAAAACTAAAAGAAAAAAGAATTAAAAAATAAAGCAAAAAACAAAAGAAAATAAATAATGCAGAAAACAAAACAAAAAAACTGAAATAAAAATAAAAATAGCAACAATAAGTATTTTGTTGTAAGTAGAAACAAAATAAAATAAATAAAGCAACAAAGAAAACAAAAAAACAAAAAAAGTGTTTTCAAATTTGAAAAGTAATGGCAATAACAAAAAGTTTATATTTTTTCTAAAACTAAAAGAATAAGGAATTAAAAAACAAAGCAAAAAACAAAAGAAAATAACATAAATAAAGCAACAAAAAAACAAAAAAGTGCCACCTACTAGGCCCCCACAGCCTGAATACGACTAGAAACCCATCCATGGGCCAGGATTCAGGCCCGCAGGAGGCCCAGTAGACCCACAGGCATAGCAGTGACAATTAGGCCCGTAAGCCTGCAATGGAGAGAAGCTCGAGAGGGGTGCGGCAGTGGGGCTTATAAACCACTGCGCACCACTCTCAACTAGCGAGGTGGGACAAAACTTTCGAAGCGGGCGCAGCAACACAAGGCATTTGGTCCCGGTTGGTGGCACCAACCGGGACTAAAGGTGTGCATTGGTCCCGGTTGGTGCCACGAATCGGTACCAATGACCCCCTTTAGTCCCAGTTGGTGCCACCAACCGGGACCAAAGGCCGCCGCTTCCCGCCCTTTGGGCTGCTGAAAAGTGGCCTTTGGTCTCGGTTGGTGGCACCAACCGGGACTAATGCCCACCTTTAGTCCCGGTTGCTGCCACGAACCGGGACTAAAGGCTCTGCTATATAAGTCCACACTTGCAGTTGCCGCCCCCGACGACGCCGACGCCGCCAGGCTGCCCCGGCCCGCCCT
>NC_057812.1:683855722-683856634 GCF_018294505.1 Triticum aestivum | reverse complement strand
CTCCCCGATAACATTATTTTCCCGTGTATGTATCTCATCGTTGTCGATATTACCCCCTCCCGATAACTTCAACACGTGGGGGGGGTCGATATATATACCCCCTCCCCGATAATATTATTTTCCCATGTACGTATATCGTCGTTGTTGATATAAATGTTGTGCGCTGCCACCGGTTGGAGCCACCAACCGGTACAAAAGCTTGTGCGCTACCACCGGCGGTGCACAATGTTTAGTCCCACCTCGCCGAGCGAAGGGCAGCCGCACTGGTTTATAAACCCAGCCGCGGCTGCTCCTTCGAGCTTCTCTATATAGCAGGCTTCTGGGCCTAATTAACTAGGGCGCGCTGCCCTGTGAGCCTGCTAGCCCTTCTGGGCCTGCATTTGCACACCCTAGGTCTGGCAGGCCCACTGGGCAGCGCGCCAACAAATTTTTCATATAGTTTTTTATTTTCTGCATTATTTATTTTCTTCTATTTATTTTTGAGTAGTTTTTTATATAGTTTTTTTCTTTTCTGCATTATTTATTTTCTTCTATTTATTTTTGAGTAATTTTTTTGTATAGTTTTTTTATTTTCTGCATTATTTCTTTTCTTCTATTTTTTTTCTTCTGGAAATTGAATGATGCATACTGAACACAAAAGAAGTCCGGAGTTCAAATAAGTTTAAAAAACATTGAAGTGGCCATGTAACAGATGAGTTCTCGTCCGAAACCCTGATACTCCGAAAGAGTTTGTCCAGTTTGTACACGAAGTGCGTCCAGTTTTTGCCGTGACCCTCTCTACTCTTTCGCACATGCTATGCGGGAGAAATGATGATACCATGCCAAGTTTCAACATTTTCAGGATTCATTTTGTAGTGATTTTCAATTTCACGGTCATTTAGCTCTCTAAACAATTAGGTAAATGATCGAAAA